>NC_069503.1:478432271-478442271 GCF_027579735.1 Bombina bombina | reverse complement strand
AAAAATTTTTTTTTAAATTCCTCAGCCAAAGGTAACTTTTCTGGGATTTCAAATAGATTCAGACTCCATGAGACTGCCTTTAACAGGGACAAGGATGTCAAAATTAATGTCTGCTTGTCTGAATATTCAGGCTCAGCATTTTTCCCTCCAAGAGCTTCCTGTATGGAAGAAATTGGTTTTATGGCGGCAGTATCAGATGCAGAGCCTTATCCCCGACTGCATAGGAATCCCCTTCAGCTTTGTATGCTGAATCAGTGGAACAGTGATCTATCCCAGTTTTCAGAAACTCTCTCATGGTGGTTAGTTAGCAATGCAGTCTCTTTCATGGTGGTTAGTTCCCCAGCACATTTTTCAGGGAGCAAGCTTTGCTCATCCTCTGTGAACTGTTATTTGGACAGATGCAAGTCTGGCTGGCTGGGGTGCGATATGGGGTTCTTGCCTTGCTCAGGGAGTTTTAGACATCTTTGCAGATGAAGTTGCTCATTAATAGTTTGCAACTCCGAGCAATTTATAGGTTTCTTCTATTTTGGCCCCAGTTAAGGATAGAATCCTTCCTTTAGTTTCAGTCAGACAATGTCACAGCTATGGCATATATCAATCACCACGGGGAACCGGAAGTTCCTTGGCAATGAAGGAAGTTAAGGAAATTCTGGATTGAGCAGAAATCCATCATTGTCATATATCTGCAGTTAATGTTCCAGGAGTCAACAATTGGGAAGCAGATTTTCTGGGGAATGGTCTCTTCATCCAGAAGTATTCAGTCAGACCTTTTGAGTTTTTGGGGAATGACAGAACAACAAGCTTCCTCAGTATTTCTCCAGGTCCAGAGATCCAGAGCTCTTGAGACAGATTCTTTGAGGATGTCTTTTAGCTGGTTTATGTGTTTCCCAGGGTAATAATCCAAGATCCGGTTAGAGAATGCATCAGTGTTTCTCATAGCTCCTAAGTAGCTTAGAAGGGTTTGGTTCGCAGATCTGGTTCAGATGTCCAGTTATCAGCCTTGGCCTCTTCCTCTAAGAAAAGATCTTCTGTTTCAAAGCCTTGTTTTCCATACAGATTTATAATCCCTAAACTTGATGGCTTGGAAATTGAATGGATAGATCTTCGTCAAAGAGGTTTCTCGGAGTCTGTTGTTAATTCTTTTGTTCAGGTAAGGAAACCTGTTTCCAGACAGATCTATTACAAAGTTTGGAAATGTTTTATTTTTTGGTGTTCTGATCATAATTATTATTGGCATTTGTTTAGGATTCCCAGAATCCTTGAGTTTCTTCAGGATGGTTTGCAGGAAGGTCTTCCTGCCAGTTCCTTGAAAGGCTAGATTTCGTCCCTCTCTGTTCTTTTTCTTCCTGATGTGCATAGTTTTGTTCAGGCATTATCTAGAATTAAGCCAGTGATTAAACCTATTTCTCCTTCTTGGGATCTTTATTTTGCTATAGAGGTTTTCACAATTTCCTCCTTTTGAACATATGAATACGGTGGATGTTAAGCTTATTTATTGAAAAGCTTTGTTACTTTCGGCTATTTTCTCTGCTAGAAGAGTGTCTGAATTGTCTGTTCTATCTTTTGATCCTCATCTTATTTTTCATAAGGATAAAGTTGTCTTAAGGTCTTCTTTTGATTTTTTTTTTACCTAGGGTTGTTTCTTCTGCAACTTTAGTAGGGAAATTGTGGTTCCTTCTTTGTCCTAATTTAAACTTCTTCAGAGAGACTTCTTCATATTTTGGATGTTATCAGGGTTTTGAATTATCTTGTGGTTGCTAAGATTTCAGACAAACTCCTGATTTGTTTGTTCATTTTTCAGGTAAGCGCAAAGGGCAGAAGGTGTCTTCTATTACTCTGCCTTCTTGGATTTAGCAATTTAATCCATATGGCTTATTTAGAAGCAGGTCAGACTCCTAAGTGTATCACGACTCATTCTAATCGTTTTGTAGCCACTTCCTGGGCATTCAAGAATGAGGCTTCTGTGGAACAAATTTGCAAGGCAGCTACTTAGTCATCCTTGCATACATTTTCTAAATTCTATCATTTTGATGTGTTTGCTTCATCTGAAGCTGCTTTTGGTAGGAAAGTGTTTCAGGCAGTTGTTTCTGTCTAGGACTCAGTTTTTTGGGTGTTTTTTCTTATGGTTCTTTTAAAAGGATGTTTAAACCCTCCCTATATTTTCCATTAATCGTGGCCTCTGCCATAGCGTGGGTATTAGTTTCCAGGAGTAATGGATTGCGGACTCTTATCACCTATATGAAATAAAACATAATTTATAGCTTACCTGATAAATTCCTTTCTTTCATGGTGATTAGAGTCCACAAGACCTCACTCTTATTTTTTAAAACATTTTTTTATTATTATTTTTTCTCCATTTCCTCTAATTATTTTGCTCTATTTCATTTTTATTTCTGTCAGTTTGGCTATATGTCAGACCATAGAGGTGGGAGGGTTTATGTAGAGCTTGGGAATCTTTGCCTCCTCCTAGCGGCAGGAAAGGTAATTTCCAGGAGTAATGGATTGAGGACTCTTATCACCATGAAAAAAAGGAATTTATCAGGTAAGATATAAATTGTTTTTTCCCAAAATCAACATGACTGCCGTAAGCTTGTTAACCTTTGTATCATAGTTCACATTTGTACTATTTTTACACTATTTAACTATGTTAAAGTTTAGTAGACACATGATTATGCAAATTGTAGAGGTCAATGGTGAGCTTTAGTGTGTGCAATATGTTTCATGGTCTGGCAGCCATATTGGTATACGCAAAAATTAAAAAAATGTGTTTTTATCTGCAACCGGTTGTTAGAGCTATAAAATTTGCTTTATAACCTTATATTATGGCCTAGATTTACAACTGTTCATGAGAAGAAAATTGATTACATTGTGCAGCCGCCATATTATATTTTATTTTATGAAAATCATTTATTTTTTGCAGATAAAAGCTAAACCGGTTATCAAAAACTCTTAAAATTGTGTTTGTTGGTATACACTGGTATTGTTGTGCTACGTTTCATGCAACATAGAGGTAATAGGTCACATGGCAGCCACATTGTTTTATCTGTTTGTTTTTTACTCTGTTGAATTCTTAAGTTGTCATACAGTGTAAGGTAACTTAAATTTTTTCACTCTACCTGCTATAGCTGCTTGTATGCCAATGCAAAAACGTCACACTTGGCCACGCTTGTTGATGCTCATACAATGCCTTGCAAAAGTATTCACCCCCCTTGACTTTTTACCTATTTTGTTACATTACAGCCTTAAGTTCAATGTTTTATTAATCTGAATTTTTATGTGATGGATCAAAACACAAAAGTCTAAGTTGGTGAAGTGAAATGAGAAAAATATATACATACTATTTTTTAGAAATAGAAAACAGAAAATTGGCATGTCCGTATGTATTCACCCCCTTTGTTATGAAGCCCATAAAAAGCTCTGGTGCAACCAATTACCTTCAGAAGTCACATAATTAGTGAAATGATATCCACCTGTGTGCATTCTAAGTGTCACATGATCTGTCATTACATATACACACCTTTTTTTGAGAGGCTGCAACACCTAAGCAAGAGGCACCACTAACCAAATACTGCCATGAAGACATGAAGGAACTCTCCAAACATGTAAGGGACAATGTTGTTGAGAAGTACAAGTCAGGGTTAGGTTATAAAAAAATATCCAAATCTTTGATGATCCCCCAGGAGCACCATCAAATCTATCATAACCAAATGGAAAGAACATGGCACAACAGCAATCCTGCCTAAAGACGGCCGCCCACCAAAACTCACAAACCCATAGTTTATCAAATGTTTTTGTGCGTGTTCCATCTCAGCATCATGTGCTCATGTGTGTCTAGTTTAGCTAGTTTGAGAAAGTGGTACCTCTCCATGATAAGCTGAAGTTCCACCTGTTGTTTCCACAGACTTTTTCTGTTATTTTGTCCTATTTGTTGTTTGCTTCACAATAAAACGGAAAAAAAAAAACATCTTCAAAGTTGTGGGCATGTTCTGTAATTAAATTATGCAAATCCTCAAACAATCCATGTTAATTCCAGGTTGTGAGGCAACAAAACACGAAAAATGCCAAGGGGGGGGGGGGGTGAATACTTTTGCAAGGCATTGTATATGGTTTTATAGGTTTGACATAAATATAATGATGTTGTCTCTTAAATTGTTTTAGGCTCATTTTGAGGCTGGTTGCTTAGTAGATTATTTGGGCTCGGTTTACCAAGTGTTGAGCAGACATGATTCGCTATAGTGACTGCAGACCTTTAATCATAGAACTGCAGTGACTGGATGTATTTACAAATGACCCAATGGTAGCATACAGGAGAAAACATAATTTATGTAAGAACTTACCTGATAAATTCATTTCTTTCATATTAGCAAGAGTCCATGAGCTAGTGACGTATGGGATATACATTCCTACCAGGAGGGGCAAAGTTTCCCAAACCTCAAAATGCCTATAAATACACCCCTCACCACACCCACAAATCAGTTTAACGAATAGCCAAGAAGTGGGGTGATAAGAAAAAAGTGCGAAAGCATAAAAAATAAGGAATTGGAATAATTGTGCTTTATACAAAAAATCATAACCACCACAAAAAGGGTGGGTCTCATGGACTCTTGCTAATATGAAAGAAATTAATTTATCAGGTAAGTTCTTACATAAATTATGTTTTCTTTCTTCTGTTATGTGTGATCAGTCCACGGGTCATCATTACTTCTGGGATATAACTCCTCCCCAACAGGAAATGCAAGAGGATTCACCCAGCAGAGCTGCATATAGCTCCTCCCCTCTACGTCAGTCCCAGTCATTCTCTTGCACCCAACGACTAGATAGGATGTGTGAGAGGACTATGGTGATTATACTTAGTTTTTATGACTTCAATCAAAAGTTTATTTTAAAATAACACCGGAGCGTGTTATTACTTCTCTGGCAGAGTTTGAGGAAGAATCTGTCAGAGTTTTTTACTATGATTTTAACCGGAGTAGTTAAGATCATATTGCTGTTCTCGGCCATCTGAGGGAGGTAAAGGCTTCAGATCAGGGGACAGCGGGCAGAGGAATCTGCATTGAGGTATGTAGCAGTTTTTATTTTCTGAATGGAATTGATGAGAAAATCCTGCCATACCGTTAAAATGACATGTATGTATACACTTCAGTATTCTGGGGATGGTATTTCACCGGAACTACTCTGTTAAAGGTCACTAATCCTTTTTAATAACTATTTATCATGTTAAACGTTTTTGCTGGAATGTAGAATCGTTTACATTGCTGAGGTACTGTGTGAATAAATATTTGGGCATTATTTTCCACTTGGCAGTTTTTTGGCTTTATTTGTGACAGTTTCGTTTCTCTTCACTGCTGTGTGGGAGAGGGAGGGGCCGTTTTGGCGCTCTTTGCTACGCATCAAAAAATACCAGTCAGTTACTTTTATTTTTCCTATCGCAGGGATACCTTCTAGACTTCAAATTATCTCCCCCAAGAGGGAGATTTCATCTGTCAAGGTTGTCAACAAACCAGATAAAGAAAGAAGCGTTTCTACGCTGCGTACAAGATCTGTTATTAATGGGAGTGATCCATCCGGTTCCGCGGTCGGAACAAGGACAAGGGTTCTACTCAAACCTGTTTGTGGTTCCCAAAAAAGAGGGAACTTTCAGGCCAATCTTAGATTTAAAGACTCTAAACAAATTCCTAAGAGTTCCATCGTTCAAAATGGAAACTATTCGGACAATCTTACCCATGATCCAAGAGGGTCAGTACATGACCACAGTGGATTTAAAGGATGCTTACCTTCACATACCGATCCACAAAGATCATCACCGGTATCTAAGGTTTGCCTTCTTAGACAGGCACTACCAGTTTGTAGCTCTTCCATTCGGATTGGCTACGGCTCCAAGAATCTTCACAAAGGTTCTGGGTGCCCTTCTAGCGGTACTAAGACCGCGAGGGATTTCGGTAGCTCCGTACCTAGACGACATTCTAATTCAAGCTTCAAGCTTTCAAACTGCCAGGTCTCATACAGAGTTAGTTCTGGCATTTCTAAGGTCGCATGGATGGAAAGTGAACGAAAAGAAGAGTTCTCTCTTTCCTCTCACAAGAGTTCCATTCTTGGGGACTCTTATAGATTCTGTAGAAATGAAGATTTACCTGACAGAAGACAGGTTAACAAAGCTTCAAAATGCATGCCGCGTCCTGCATTCCATTCAACACCCGTCAGTAGCTCAATGCATGGAGGTGATCGGCTTAATGGTAGCGGCAATGGACATAGTACCTTTTGCACGCCTACACCTCAGACCGCTGCAATTATGCATGCTAAGTCAGTGGAATGGGGATTACTCAGATTTGTCCCCTACTCTGAATCTGAATCAAGAGACCAGAAATTCTCTTCTATGGTGGCTTTATCGGCCACACCTGTCCAGGGGGATGCCATTCAGCAGGCCAGACTGGACAATTGTAACAACAGACGCCAGCCTACTAGGTTGGGGCGCTGTCTGGAATTCTCTGAAGGCTCAGGGACTATGGAATCAGGAGGAGAGTCTCCTTCCAATAAACATTCTGGAATTGAGAGCAGTGCTCAATGCCCTTCTGGCTTGGCCCCAGTTAACAACTCGGGGGTTCATCAGGTTTCAGTCGGACAACATCACGACTGTAGCTTACATCAACCATCAGGGAGGGACAAGAAGCTCCCTAGCAATGATGGAAGTATCAAGGATAATTCGCTGGGCAGAGTCTCACTCTTGCCACCTGTCAGCAATCCACATCCCGGGAGTGGAGAACTGGGAGGCGGATTTCTTGAGTCGCCAGACTTTTCATCCGGGGGAGTGGGAACTTCATCCGGAGGTCTTTGCCCAAATACTTCGACGTTGGGGCAAACCAGAGATAGATCTCATGGCGTCTCGCCAGAACGCCAAACTTCCTCGCTACGGGTCCAGATCCAGGGATCCGGGAGCAGTTCTGATAGATGCTTTGACAGCACCTTGGAACTTCAGGATGGCTTATGTGTTTCCACCCTTCCCGCTGCTTCCTCGATTGATTGCCAAAATCAAACAGGAGAGAGCATCAGTAATTCTAATAGCACCTGCATGGCCACGCAGGACTTGGTATGCAGATCTAGTGGACATGTCATCCTGTCCGCCTTGGTCTCTACCTCTAAGACAGGACCTTCTGATACAGGGTCCATTCAAACATCAAAATCTAACTTCTCTGAAGCTGACTGCTTGGAAATTGAACGCTTGATTTTATCAAAACGTGGTTTTTCTGAGTCGGTTATTGATACCCTAATTCAGGCTAGGAAGCCGGTTACCAGAAGGATTTACCATAAAATATGGCGGAAATACCTATACTGGTGCGAATCCAAAGGTTACTCCTGGAGTAAGGTTAGGATCGCTAGGATACTGTCTTTTCTACAAGAAGGTTTAGAAAAGGGTTTATCAGCTAGTTCATTAAAGGGACAGATTTCAGCTCTGTCCATCTTGTTACACAGACGTCTGTCAGAAAATCCAGACGTCCAGTCCTTTTGTCAGGCTTTAGCTAGGATCAAGCCTGTGTTTAAGGCTGTTGCTCCACCATGGAGTTTAAACTTAGTTCTTAACGTTTTACAGGGTGTTCCGTTTGAACCCCTTCATTCCATTGATATAAAAATGTTATCTTGGAAAGTTCTGTTTTTAATGGCTATTTCCTCGGCTCGAAGAGTCTCTGAGTTATCAGCCTTACATTGTGATTCCCCTTATCTGATTTTTCACTCAGACAAGGTAGTTCTGCGTACTAAACCTGGGTTCTTACCTAAGGTAGTCACTAACAGGAACATCAATCAAGAGATTGTTGTCCCATCCTTGTGTCCAAATCCTTCTTCAAAGAAGGAACGTCTTTTACACAATCTGGATGTAGTTCGTGCCCTCAAGTTCTACTTGCAGGCAACTAAAGATTTTCGCCAAACTTCTTCCTTGTTTGTCGTTTACTCTGGACAGAGGAGAGGTCAAAAAGCTTCTGCTACCTCTCTCTCTTTTTGGCTTCGTAGCATAATACGTTTAGCCTATGAGACTGCTGGACAGCAGCCTCCTGAAAGAATTACAGCTCACTCCACTAGAGCTGTGGCTTCCACTTGGGCCTTTAAGAATGAGGCCTCTGTTGAACAGATTTGCAAGGCTGCAACTTGGTCTTCGCTTCATACTTTTTCCAAATTTTACAAATTTGACACTTTTGCTTCTTCGGAGGCTATTTTTGGGAGAAAGGTTCTTCAGGCAGTGGTTCCTTCTGTATAATGAGCCTGCCTTTACCTCCCGTCATCCGTGTACTTTTGCTTTGGTATTGGTATCCCAGAAGTAATGATGACCCGTGGACTGATCACACATAACAGAAGAAAACATAATTTATGCTTACCTGATAAATTCCTTTCTTCTGTTGTGTGATCAGTCCACGGCCCGCCCTGTTTTTAAGGCAGGTAAATTATACTCCAGTCACCACTTCACCCTTGGTTACTCCTTTCTCGTTGATTCTTGGTCGAATGACTGGGACTGACGTAGAGGGGAGGAGCTATATGCAGCTCTGCTGGGTGAATCCTCTTGCATTTCCTGTTGGGGAGGAGTTATATCCCAGAAGTAATGATGACCCGTGGACTGATCACACAACAGAAGAAAGGAATTTATCAGGTAAGCATAAATTATGTTTTCATGTAATTAGCAAGAGTCCATGAGCTAGTGACGTATGGGATAATGACTACCCAAGATGTGGATCTTCCACGCAAGAGACACTAGAGAGGGAGGGATAAAATAAAGACAGCCAATTCCGCTGAAAAAAATCCACACCCAAAATAAAGTTTAAATCTTATAATGAAAAAAAATGAAATTATAAGCAGAAGAATCAAACTGAAACAGCTGCCTGAAGTACTTTTCTACCAAAAACTGCTTCAGAAGAAGAAAACACATCAAAATGGTAGAATTTAGTAAAAGTATGCAAAGAAGACCAAGTTGCTGCTTTGCAAATCTGATCAACCGAAGCTTCATTCCTAAACGCCCAGGAAGTAGAAACTGACCTAGTAGAATGAGCTGTAATCCTTTGAGGCGGAGTTTTACCCGACTCGACATAAGCATGATGAATTAAAGATTTCAACCAAGATGCCAAAGAAATGGCAGAGGCCTTCTGACCTTTCCTAGAACCGGAAAAGATAACAAATAAACTAGAAGTCTTTCGGAAATTCTTATTAGCTTCAACATAATATTTCAAAGCTCTAACTACATCCAAAGAATGCAATGATCTCTCCTTAGAATTCTTCGGATTAGGACACAATGAAGGAACCACAATTTCTCTACTAATGTTGTTAGAATTCACAACCTTAGGTAAAAATTTAAAAGAAGTTCGCAACACCGCCTTATCCTGATGAAAAATCAGAAAAGGAGACTCACAAGAAAGAGCAGATATTTCAGAAACTCTTCTAGCAGAAGAGATGGCCAAAAGAAACAAAACTTTCCAAGAAAGTAATTTAATGTCCAATGAATGCATAGGTTCAAACGGAGGAGCTTGAAGAGCCCCCAGAACCAAATTCAAACTCCAAGGAGGAGAAATTGACTTAATAACAGGTTTTATACGAACCAAGGCTTGTACAAAACAATGAATATCAGGAAGATTAGCAATCTTTCTGTGAAAAAGAACAGAAAGAGCAGAGATTTGACCTTTCAAGGAACTTGCAGACAAACCTTTATCCAAACCATCCTGAAGAAACTGTAAAATTCTCGGAATTCTAAAAGAATGCCAGGAAAAATGATGAGAAAGACACCAAGAAATGTAAGTCTTCCAGACTCGATAATATATCTTCCTAGATACAGATTTACGAGCCTGTAACATAGTATTAATCACAGAGTCAGAGAAACCTCTGACTAAGAATCAAGAGTTCAATCTCCATACCTTTAAATTTAAGGATTTGAGATCCTGATGGTAAAAAGGACCTTGCGACAGAAGGTCTGGTCTTAACGGAAGAGTCCACGGTTGGCAAGAGGCCATCCGGACAAGATCCGCATACC